>NC_056745.1:1366169964-1366212464 GCF_019279795.1 Protopterus annectens
AAGCATCTTTAAATAAGTGTGAAGTTTTGGGCAGTCTTTAAGAAAATGTCTCCGTTATTCCAAACATAATTTTTATGTTACTTTTATTGAGTTGTTGTGAATTGCCCCAGCGTCATAAAAATAATAAAGGGGGTAGAGATGAAGCCTCTAACCAAGGGTTTAGGAGTTGCGTAATGGTTAAGATGTTTTCCTCACAGGCAACAAGGTACAAGGTTTGATTCTCTCTTTCAGTGAAATTGGCTAAGCTTAAAATAGCCCACAAGGGCACCAAGTGTAGCACTTACCTCTTAACTGTAGACTTGTAAACCTAACTCAAGCAGGGCATGCTGTCTAATTGTCATGAAATTTTCACTTCATAAGTCTTGTGGATTAACATTCTGAGTGTTTTCCTCATTCTAAGTTTTTATTTCACCCACAGTCAAAAAAAAAGTATTGTTTGGCTGCCTCAGTCATCTTTTTATTTCTGTTAATATAACATTTTCATGTTATACTAAAGGATAACATACAAATGAGGCATTATAAAAACATCTTTGTGTCAGCTGTGTAAACGGTCTTTGTGGCTGCGGGCTTCAAGTTGTAGTAACCCTTTAATACAGGCTTGGCTGCTACATGTCGACATTCATTTGTGCTGTATGCCAGCTAAGTAACCTTACAGCTCCCTCATCAGGTTCAGCTTTCTTTTTCTTTTTGTTGAATGGACATATTGCATGCATCAGCTCTGCTTTTTAGGAATCTATTTCTGTTCTTAGTTTCCTTTTTTCTAATGGTTCAACAACAGATTGAATGATGTTACATTCCTGAAGAAGTCCAAGTCAAAATAGTCTGTCTCTCTGGGAAATTTAAAAATTATTCTCCTGTATTTTTATGCTTTTGTCTGAAGGGGTCTGAGGATAATGTTGAAGTATTGTCAGATTCTCCTTGGACCTTGTGCATCTTGTTAAATCTGTTTTTCAGAACTAGTAATAGAACTAATGCACTTCTAAGATTGATGCATTTTATTGTGTAATATAGTGGTGGCAACCTTGATTGTGGGCTACTTTTGTCCTTCATCTGTATCTGTTTCTTAGCTGTTAGTAGTAGATGATGGTATGTAATCACTGCTTTGTTTTTAGTAATTATCTGCGATTGTTTCCATTACTTCTCAGCTATCTTTGTTACAGTTTTTGGGTAGCCATTGGTGTAACATTTTCCCTGTAATCCTAAGGGCTCTCTACGTGGAGTGAAATGTGAAATATGTGGTAGCTTTTATTCACTGTAAAAAGTAAAGTTCAGTAGCTTACACACTGGTACCCATTGGAAGGTTATATGACAGCTACAGAAATGCCTTTAGTCAGAACTTGCTGTTTGATTTTGATTTGATCATATCCAGTGGATTATACTGCAATTAACTATTGCATGGATGTGAGAATAGAGAGCAGAATATTGGTGTGTATAGGCAGATATCTTAAAGGTGCAAAAGAGGTTAGTGGTGGTAATATCATGGTGTGGATTGCTGTGAGACTTTATTGTAAAATAGTCTTCATGGATGTTCTTCGTGTTTCACTGTTGCAGTCATTACATTTGGGTTATCTGCTTGCAGGTAGCCCTCAGCCAGCTTGATTATCAAAGTCTTGGGTCCTGCATTGCTTGCTGTCTCTTCTTCCATGACATTAGGCAGTCAGGGGTGTAAAGCATATAGCCGATGCCATTACTTCAGTCTTTCTTGCCGTGTGGTGCCTGAAGCAGAAGCAGTTCGCAAGTGCCGGTCGGCCGACTCCTGAAATTTTCGTTTTAGAGTTTCAGAACTGAAGTCTTCAAAAAATCCAAGTACCCCATTGGGGATCCTTTTTGTTTTTCGAAACCAATGCCAGTAAAAGTTAACAATTGTATTACTTGTGGAAAGCAAATACTTCATAAAGATTTTCATTCGTGCTGCTTTTCTTGCATAGGCCTAGACCACAACGTCACTCGCTGTCGGTTTTGTGCCTTATTCAGTCTTCGTACTATTCGTCGTCTGCTCATTTTCGCATCTTACTATTTCAGTACTCTTGTTTAATTATCCAGAAATGGCTTCGGTAAGCCATCCGACTACTGACATTCCGAAAAAACATAAAGATATAGACAGAGACAGCATAGGTCCAAAGCTGCCGATGACACTTCTGTTAAGCTAGTCGCCAGTTCACCGGTACTCAGTGAGGCACTTTCGCAGCCCCTGATACCCACTACTTCAGATTCGCAGGCCTCTACTGAGACCCATTCGGAGTCTGGTATGCTGCGAGATGCTTCTTCAAGTATGGAACCTGCGGATGTCTCTACCTTGGATGGGTCCGGAGCAGCTGTGCAGGCACCAGCTTCTGAGAGTGTATTCAGGCCTACTGACTTGCATATCAAGCTGACACCATCTTCTTCTTCAAGGCCTAAAACTTGATCCATGCCTAGAAAACTGACATCCAAACCGCATGCCTAAAAAACAAATAAGAATGTCTGAAGACCTTGTTACTCTAATTAGGGGAAGCCACCCTTCTCCTTCTAAGAGACGTAGAACTGATTTTCCTTCTGATTCTTCTGATCAGGATTCTGAAATTTCTGTTTCTTTTGATGACCAGGATCTGTCCTTATCTACCTATGATGATTCTGATGCAGAGGACTCCATTCCCTCTGCTTCTCCTCCAGAAGATTTCTCTTTTGGTGAAAATGTGCACACTCTTAGGGAGCATTTCCACTGGGAAAGCCAGGATTACTCTGACTCCAAAAAGAGGCTTAGGGAATTCTTACTCCTGCCTCAACACAGGCCTTTAGCTATCCTTCCTGTACTGGACATTGTAGATGATGCCTTCTTGGAATCTAGCCTGGCTCCATACACCTTACCTCCGGCTCTCAGGAAAGCTGACAGGTATTACAGAGTACCTGACTCTCACAAGTTCCTCTTTAAAAATTCTACTGCGGACCCAGAGACCATTTCACAGGGACCTAAAGACATTAATGCTACTACAGCCAAAAACCCTGCCCCTCTGATAGAGATTCCAGGGCCCTAGACAGATGGGGTAAGAAGGTATACACTTCTGCTACTTTGGCCATTAGGGCCTTAAACTGCCAGTTTCATATGGTAAAGTACCAGCAGCATATTATTGGATTACTTAAACAGAAAATGATGTTGATTCCTGACTGTGCTGAAAATAAAGAATTACAGGATTTAATGCTTACTGCTGAACAAGTTGGTAAACATAATTTGCAGTGTAGTTTTGACTCCTTAGAGGCTTCTTGTAGTCTTGCTGTTACTAGGTCTGTTCTTAGAGGGCATGCTTGGCTTAAGGAGCAAACATTGCCAGATCACGTTAAAGCCAAATTACTGGATGCTCCCTTAAACCAAGACAGCCTGTTTGGCAACAAAGCAGAATTAGTACTTAAAAAGATGGAGGAAAAAGCTAAATATGTGTACAGCCTTCCCAGATTTAGTAGGCATTGGCCTTCTAAGAATTGGTCCTTTACTGTCCCTTCCAGGCCTTCTCAATCCAAATCCAGGAACAGCAGACCACCTAGGTCACAATCTCAATGTACTCACAGGCCTAAGCAGTGGGGGGCTCGCACTTCCAAAGCTGGAAGTAGTAAGACACTGCCCTATGGTAAACTGTCACAATGACTTAACCTTAAACCTTCCAAGCCCTGCTCAACTGACTGCACCTTTAGGAGGAAGGATTGCCCTGCATGCCAAAAACTTGGAACTCATTACCCAAGACAAATGGGTTTTAAATATGGTTTCCCAAGGATACAGATTCCACTTCCGCACCTTAACAACCCGAAATGGTTGGCCAGACCTACCCCCAAATCAGTGGGCAGAGGCCCAACAACAGGTTCTCTCTCTTCTAAGTATCAAGGCTATTCAACCTGTCCCAGCAGAAGAATGGGGACAAGGTTTTTACTCAAGACTTTTCCTGGCATCCTATCCTGGACCTATCTATCCTAAACACCTTTTTCGTAATTCCCAAATTCAAAATGCTGACTCTTCATCAGCTGCTCCCCATGCTAGGCAAAAATGCCTGGTTGGCAACATTGGATTTAAAGGAAGCTTACCTGCACATCCCAATAAGGGACTCTTGCAGAAAATACCTATGCTTCAGAGCAGGCTACATGCACTATCAGTCCTCTGCACTGCCCTTTGACTTGTCTACCGCACCCAGGGTATTCATAAAATGCCTAGCTGCAATCATTGCATTCTGCAGGCAAAGAAATATTCAAATATACCCATACCTGGATGATTGTCTAATTCAGGCAGAAAGCCAGGACATACTGTTAAATCATCTGGCATTTGTAAAGAAACTGCTAACCTCAAAGGGGTACACCATAAACAAAAAGAAATCTCATCTAGTACCCTGACAACAAATTGTATTCCTGGGAGCAAGCTTGAACACAACTTCCCAGATGGCCTACCTCATGCCAGAGAAACAAGTTTATCTGACAGCCTACTTCAAATTACTGGCCACAAAGACCCAGCTAACTGCAAGGAAAATACTGCAAGCTATGGGGTTCATGGCCTCTTGCATCCTACTAATTCCATATGCAAGACTGCATATGAGGAAACTACAGTGGTATCTAAAAAGCCTTATGATGTCAACATTCTCAGGACCTGGAATCAATGATTCCTATCATCCCTTGTATAAAGACAGAGTTCCTTTGGTGGGCAGAGGCCTGCTACCACAACAAGGGACTGCCATTCACTCTACCCCCTGCCACCCAAACCCTAACAACAGATGCATCAGACTATGCATGGGGGGCTCACTTGGCAGGGCAGTGCATTCAGGGCAAATGAATCCAGTCACATACACCTGCATATCAATCAAAAAGAAATGTTAGCTGTACAGAATTCTGACAGCCTTCAAAGACCACATTCTTGCAGGAAAAGTATTGGTAAAGACAGACAACACCACTGTTATGTGGTACATAAATAAGCAGGGGGGAACCCACTCATACCCTCTCTGCAAACTAGCCATGGCTCTGTGGAACACAGCTTTGAGCTACCAAGTGAACCTACAGGCTCAGTTCCTGCCAGGCAAGCTAAATTCACTGGCAGACGACCTAAGCAGAAATCTCATGGACCCATACGAGTGGACACTGGAACCAAAGATATTCAACATGTTGAGAAACAAATGGGGCAGCCCAGAGATAGACCCGTTTGCCTCCCCCCAGAACTATCAGTTGGACAAATTCGAGACAAGGACTCCCCACAGACAAGCTTGGAAAGAGGATGTCCTGTCCTTCACTTGGGAAAAGCTATGTTTATGCCTTTACCCCTCTGCCTCTCCTCTCCAAAGTTCTACTAAAGATCAAACAGGACAAACCAAGGACAATACTCATTGCACCGGACTGGCCATGCCAACACTGGTGTACCCCCTCTTGCGCAGTGTGTCACTGCTGGAACCATGGCACCTGCCTTAGACCCCTTCCCTGCTGTCACAGCAGGAGGGCCAGAGTCTGCACCCCCAGCTTTAAATCCTGAATCTTGCAACCTGGCTAATTACCTGAGCTCGCCATTACCATCCCTCAGTAAGCAGGTGCTGGATGTCATTTTGGAGGCAAGGAGACCTAGTACTAGAAAATACTATGCTGAAAAATGGAAAAGATTCTGTTCCTGGAGCCAAACTCATGGGATGGGCACAACAGTGCCCAGCTTACCACATATTCTTCAATACTTAACAGAGATGCTTCACAAGGGCCTTTCCTTTTCTTCTACTAAAATTCATGCCTCTGCCATTTCAGCACATTATAATACTGAGCCACCCCTCTTCTCTCACCCCTGCTGAAGCAATTCCTCAGAGGGGCCAACATTTTAAGACCACGCAGGAGAGCCCCTACTCCAGCCTGGGACCTTAACTTTATATTGGAAAAGCTCACGCTACCTCCCGTTGAGCCAGCTGCAACTGCAGAGTTGAAATTCTTTTCTTGGAAAACAGCATTCCTTCTGGCCATCACTTCAGCAAGAAGAGTATCTGAATTACAGGCCCTCGTGGCAGTGGAACCCTTCATAATCTTCCATGCAGATAGGGTGTCCCTCAGGACCAATCCTTCCTTTATGCCCAAGGTGGTATCCAGTGTGGCCCTTAATCTGTCCATTCATTTGTCAACCTTCTTTTCTAATCCACAGAACAAAGGAGAATGAATACTGCACTCTTTGAACGTGCACAGACAAGTTAGATTTTATTTGGACAGCTCCAAGCCTCTCCGGAAAACTGAACAGCTGCTAGTTGCCTTTTCTGCAGGGACAGAGGTGAAGGCCATTTCAAAGTAAACCATTTCTCAATGGATAGGCCATTGCATTCATTTCTGCTATAAGCACCATGGAAAACCTATTCCACAGGGGATAAGATCACATTCCACCAGGGCTGCATCTACTTCCACAGCCTTTCTCAGAGGTATTCCTACCAGGGACATCCTAGAAGCTGCTACCTGGAGTTCTGTTCATACATTCACCAAGCATTACCACTTGCCTATTTTCTCTAAATCCAGAGCTGGTTTACCACTGCAGTATTGCAGGACCTAATAGCTGGTCCTAATTCTCTCTAATTGCCTCCAACCTTCCTTAGCTTTGGGAACCTACCCAAATGGAATGACTGCAATAGTGAAACACGAAGAACACAATATAGTTTTGTACACTTACCATAAATGTAGATGTTAGAGTGTATTCACTGTTGCAGTCCTGGTTTACCCTTCCTCCAGCCCCCTGACTTCTATTTGCTATACCTCTCTTCTTGTTTACTGTTTTTAAGCTTTCTGGTGTATCTGCTTATAGTTGGAGGTATAACCTTGTATATAATTGCTTCCCATTATGGGGGCACCTGACATCTGGGGCAAGAAAAACTGATGTAATGGCGTCAGCTGCATGCTTTATAACCGTGACTACCTGACGTCATGGAAGAAGAGACAGCAACTGATGCAGGACCCAAGACTTTGATAATCAGGCCGGCTGAGGGCTACCTGCAAGCAGATAACCCAAATGTAATGACTGCAACAGTGAATACACTCCAACATCTACATTTATGGTAAGTGTACACAAGTGTACTTCCTGAAGGCTGTATCTCTTTAATAATGTCTACAAACTAGAGCCATTCTAAAGAAGGTCAACAGAGTGAGAAAATGTAGGAGCTGGACAAGAAGTTGTATAAAGAGGTATTGCATGGTCTTAGGTTGTATGAAGTGAAAGTCGAAGTAAACTTTGCCTTTCAAAGTCACACAAGTGCAAAAACTGAATGAAGTTCCGTATCTCTGGACTCAAATGTGCACATATCACATAGACTTAATACAACAAGACATTAATACATATATAGTAGCGACTTACTATATACCATAGTGGTCTAGATAAATAATCCTAATGTTGCAAATAAATTAAACTCACTTTAACCTTTTTTTATACAGTGATCTCTTTGCTTGCTTGAGTATTGCGCAGAACTGAGGTAAGACATTGCAGTAAAGACTTGCATTGAGTATTGCCTAGAATGAGACATTCATGAGTATTGTACTATGACTGAGTTGCAGACTAGCTTTAGGTATTGGATTATAATAAGGCATTTCTCTGGCCTTACTACTACCCCTGATTACCAGTGAATTGGCTCGACTTACTGGGTATTGCACTAATATTGGATTGAGACCGGCAGTCAAGTTATTTCACAATTTGAGACCGTCTTCCACATTGAACTGATGGCCTAGCTGGTTGGCATGGAGCGTGGTTGTTGCCAGAGTTCAACAGTCTGATGGCCTGCGGGAAAAAGCTGTTTTTGAAACTCATAGATGTCCTTCTATTCCTATGTTGCAGTATTCTTAGTGTGGGACTCCCTGCCTCAGGCGGCCCGAACATCGGCTTCTTTATAAAAGCTTAAGCTTGGCTAATGTAGGTGCATGGGGATGTCACACGCAAGGCCATAAACCAGGGTCCTTAAATGGGACGTCTGTACGCACAGACCTCAGAACTTTTCAGCCACAGTCAACCGTCACATCGATTGCTTCACTCCTCTACTTTGAAGATGTCTAAACCCAAGTACCCCATTGGGGATTTTGTTTTAATTCTTGCTTGATCTTGGTTTGCTGTACCCAACCATTAACCGATGTCAACTAAGAAAGGTAAATGCCGATGCAGGTGCTAGATTCCACATAAGAATATGCACGACCGTTGTGTTTTCTCCCTAGGCCGAGAATACAACCATACTTCTTGCCCTATTTGTCAATCACTTGAACCTAAGACCCTCTGAAGCTGTCTGGCCACCCTAAATTTGCATTTAGAAAACCAGAGGCTCAAGAAACTAGCGCTCAGGATGGATCTCAAGTCGGCCACCCTGGTGGAACCATCACAGAAAAAGGCCAAGGTTCCAAGGCCTAGTACTTCTGCCTCTTCACCATCGGACTCCCAGCTTCCTATTTAGGAGTTGAGGACATCCGTTAGAGCCACCTACTTCGACTCCCCTCAAGGAAGCTGCTTCAGAAATAAAGGCCAGCACGTCCATGCAGATAGCTTAGACGTTGGTCCCTACCGATGTCGAGGGTGAACCAGATGTCGCCAGATGGCCAACCCGGGAGGCCGTTACCTGAAGCCCCCACTCCTGTCCAGGCCTCTGAATCCAGGCCTTCTCTTAAGACTACTTCTTTGAAAAAGAATCAGAAAACTTAACACCTGCCTCCACCCACAGAGGGAGTTCCAGACTGGAAATCCTTCACCAACTCCTTGATGCAGGCCTTCGTGGCCCTTAGGTCCACAGCCTCTTCCACCTCCAGCATTCCTGTTCTCAGTCCTAGGCCTGCCTCAGCTGCTTCTCTCCTCCTTCCCACTACTCATGAAGGGGACGAAGACCTGGAGGCTTACTACTCATCTAAAGATGAATCCATTTCTTATTCATCTCAAATTGCCTCTTCACTAGAGTATTATTCCCCTGATGAAGAATCCATAGAAGGAGATTCCACCAGAGGACGTCACCTTTGGGGAGTCCATCACAAAGATGAAAGAATGCTTTAAATGGGACACTTCCCAAATGACTGAAACTCAAAAGAGATACTTTGAGTTACTTCAAGTGAAATCTCCCTCCCCTTCAGCCATCCCACCAGTTATTCCTGCCTACCTTGATGCATTCTCTTCAGCATCTAAAAATCCAAACTCACAATCTCATGTCCGTAAGAGGCCGAACCATTTGTATAAAGTACCAGATGAACAAACATTCCTGATAAAACAATCCCTGGCTGACCCAGCAGTGATTGCTGTATCCCCTTGACAAGCGGTCAAGACCAGTTCCTTCATCTTCTCTTTTGCCTACTGACAAAGTTCGTAAAAACATGGACAGGATAGGCAAGAAGGTTATACCTCTTCCACCCTAGCCTTCAGAGCTATCAACTGTTAAACCCATATGATAAAAGTATGCTTTGGACCTTGTATCCCAATCTTCTACTCTCCTGTCATCCACACCTGACTGCCCTAGCAAGACAGAGGTAGCATCAAAACTGTCCCTGGCTTCTCAAATAGCCAGACATTCTATTAGATGCAGTTATGATGCAGCATAGGCCTCTGCTAGGTCCTCAACTTCTGTATCAGTACTCCGCAGATACTCTTGACTACGCATTCAACCTTTACCAGAGGATTTCAAGTCAAAAATCCTAGATGCCCCTCTAGACCACAACCTGTTGTTTGGTAAACAGTCTGCAGACCTCTTTAAAAGCCTTTAGGAGAAAAGTAAAGAGCTTCAAGACATCAAGCACCTGCTGGTGTCTCCCATTCCTAAATATTACAGTTTACCTCCCCCCAAGAACACACAATTGAAAAAATTATACACCAACGATCAGTCTCCACATGCCTGGAGGGTAGATGCCTTCAGCATTCCATGGAAGGGACGGTTTCTATATGCATTTCCACCCTTCCCTCTCAATCAAAAAGTCCTCCTGAAGATCAGGAGGGGCAAACTCAAAATCTTGCTGGTGACTCCCTATTGGCCAAGGCATTACTGGTTTCCCCTACTACTCTCACTAGCCAAGGGCAATCACCACAAGTTACCCCACAAGTTGGACCTACTCACACAACAGAAGGGATATCTCATTCACCTTCACCTACAGATATTAAGTCTACCACTCTGGGTGATAAACTTTTAATTTCTTTCTGACACCACTACTCTGAGGATGTGCTTTTAATCCTGAGGGAGGCAAGAAAACCTACTACAAGAAGATCCTTCGTCAAAATGGGAAAGATTCTCCAAATCCAAATAAAAAAAAAAAAAATCCTAAGCTTGTTTCCTGCCTTTCCTGTAACTAGTCTAGTCCAGCTAAAGATTTGCTGTAGCCAGGACTGTGTGCAAGCTTCTGAGCCCCCCAAGCCTTTTTGTGTTGGAGGGAAGCCTTCTAGCTTATCACTGGGAGTGGTAAGCAATAGGTAGCCTATCTACCACAAGAAGAGTGGTTTTTGGCCTAGAAATTGTAGTTTATTATTATTGTTTATTTTTCCATCTCTTTTAACTTTCTGGTGTAAAAGCCCACGTTTACACTTGATGTTCATCGTTCATACAGCTGCAGTCATTACAGATGGGTTATCCTGCCATCAGGCGGGTCCTCGGTCGGCTGAATTCCAAAGTCTAGGTCTGGCGTCGGTTGTCGTCGCTTCTTCCCTGACATCAGTGCAGCAGGGGTATAAAAGAGGCAGCCGATGCCATTTTCTTCAGTCTTTCTTGCCGTGCGGTGCCCGAAGCAGAAGCAGTTCGCAAGTGCCGGTCGGCCAGTTCCTGAGATTTACGAAAGTATTTCAGCCGAAGTCTTCTTTAAAGCTAAGTACCCCGTTGAGGAAACTTTTCTTGCCTCAGACCGATGTCAGACAAAGTTAATAATTGCATTTCTTGTGGGAAGCAAATACCGCATAAGGATTTTCACTCTTTCTGTATACCTTGCTTAGGGCCAGACCATGATGTCTCGGCCTGCCGTTTTTGTGCTAGGTTCAACAAGCGCACTATTAAGTGCCGGGCAGAGTTCGCCCTTCATTATTTTGGCAAAAAATTTAATTATATCATGTCGTCGGATACTCCGACACAAGTTTTAAGCAAAAGACGCAAAGACAAGGACCGACATCCGAAGTCTGCACCGAATACTGAGACCACGCTTAGGCCGACTACCGGTTCTCCGGTTCTCAGCGAGGCGCCTACGCAGCCCCTGACTACCGATGAAACTATTTTACCGGTGACTTCAGTACCCGAAGTCGCAGGCTCCTTGGTCTCCATTCCCACTGCAGATACTGACGCCACTCTTGGTGGGGAAACTGAAAATTTAGTGAGGCCTGCCATTTCTGAAGGCGTCTACAGGCCTTCCACCTTCTCTATTAAATCCTTCACTAAATCTAAAGCTGCCATGAAAACTAAAAAACAGGGTCCTCAGACCCCCTCTCAAGGCCCCATGCCTAAAAAACAGATGCTTAAAATGGCTGAGGATTTGATAACTCTCATCAGGGGTTCTCAACCCCCCTCTGACAAAAGACCCAGATTGGAGGAAGACTACCCTTCCTCAGACCAGGCTTCTATTACCTCAGACCATTCTGAGGACCAGGATTATACCTATTCCCCTCTTGAAGACTCTGATGCTGAGGAGTCTATTCCCTCGGTCTCCCCCCCTGAGGACTACTCTTTTGGGGAAACCCTGCATACATTGAGGGAGCACTTCCACTGGGAAGGCCAAGATTACTCAGATTCCAAGAAAAGGCTCAGGGAATTTCTACTGCTCCCCCAGCATAGGCCCCTGGCTATCCCTCCTGTTTTAGATATTTTGGATGATGTGTACGCAGAAGCCAGTCTTAATCCAGATTCTTTACCTCCAGCCCCTGTTAAACCAGACGGGTATTACCGGGTTCCTGATTCCCACCAGTTCCTTTATAAAAGCCATACTGCTGACCCAGAAACAATTTCACAGGGTCCCAAGGGAATAAAGGCCTCTACTGCTAAAAACCCTTTACCTTCAGAGAGAGATTCCAGAGCATTAGAAAGGTGGGGGGAAAAGGTGTATACATCTGCCACTTTAACCATGAGGGCATTAAGCTGTCAATTTCATATGTTAAAGTACCAACAGTTTTTGTTATCTCAGCTGAAAAGCAAAATGACACAAACAGAACAACCAGATTTGAAAGAGTTGCAGGATTTGTTGCATGGAGCAGAGCAAGTGGGTAAACATACCTTGCAGTGTGGTTTTGATGCTTTAGAGGCCTCATGTAGAGCTGCTGTCACGGGGTCTGTTATACGTAGACATGCTTGGCTCAAAGAGCAAACCTTACCAGATCATGTCAAAGCAAAGTTATTAGATGCACCACTTCAAAAAGATGTATTGTTTGGTGTTAAAGCTGAGGAGGTACTAAAGAAAATGGAGGAGAAAGCGAAATCTATGCAAACAGTGAAAGATTTCTTGCAGGTGCAACCTCCGCGCTTCAGCAGAAATTGGCCTTCACAAAATTGGTCCTTTCCAGCCACGGACAGACCTCGAAGGGGCAGATACAGATGCCCAAGGGGTAGAGGACAACCTCAAGGATCTTTCAGAGCTAGACAGTGGCAAGCACTAACCCCAAGAGGTGGAGAAGATGGATCACAGTCATTTAGAAAACAGACACAATGACTTCCCCCTATGCCTGCCAAACAAAGCTATAATGGCAGCACCTTTGGGCGGAAAACTGGCATTATTTTCAAAAAACTGGCACATTATTACAAAAGACAAATGGATTCTGGACATTATAGACAGAGAGGCTACAGGTTCCACTTTCACACCCTTCCAAAAATGAGAGGCTTGCCAAACCTGCCACAAAATCAAAGGGCAGAGACACAAAGACAAATTTCCGCTCTCATGGATATGAAAGCGATTCAAGAGGTACCTGCAAAAGAACAAGGTCAAGGTTTTTATTCCAGACTATTCCTGGTACCAAGGAAGGACAAAGATTGGAGACCCATCTTAGACCTATCTATCCTAAACACATATCTACAGATGCCAAAATTCAAGATGCTCACATTACAGCAGCTTCTTCCCATGCTGGGCAAGGAGTCTTGGCTGGTAACATTGGGCCTCAAGGAGGCATACCTGCATGTCCCTATCAGACAAGATTGCAGAAGATACCTCAGATTTCTTGCAGGTTCAACCCATTACCAATTCTCTGCATTGCCCTTTGGCTTATCTACTGCACCCAGAGTGTTTACAAAATGCCTGGCATCAGTAATTGCCTTCTGCAGACAACAAGGAATACAAATCTACCCATATCTGGACGACTGCCTGATCCAAGCGGACAGCAAGGACATTCTATTGCGGCATCTGGCGTTTGTAATAAAACTGTTAAACTACCTGGGATACACAGTGAACAAAAAGAAATCAAAACTAATATCTTCTCAACAGATAATTTTCCTGGGTGCCAGCTTAAATACAACCACCCAGATGGTCTACCTCACGCCAGACAAACAAGGGCAACTGTCTCAATACTTCAACAAAATGCCAACTTTCACCAGACTAACTGCAAGGAAAGTCCTGCAGGCTCTGGGATTCATGGCATCTTGCAATCCTACTAATACCATGTGCAAAGCTGCATATGAGGAAACTACAATGGTACCTAAAAAACTTATGGTCTCAACATAGCCACAGCTTGGAAACAATTATACCACTCATTCCATGCCTTCAAAAGGAATTTTTGTGGTGGGCTCAAGCATGCCAAAGAAACACAGGTCTCCCTTTCTGTTTACCTCAAGCAACTCAAATCATCACAACGACGCCTCAGACTATGCCTGGGGAGCACACATGGCAGATCAGTGCATTCAGGAAAATGGTCCCAAAAGAGAAGCACCTACACATCAACCAAAAGGAGATGCTAGCCGTGCAAAATGCTCTTATGACCTTCAAAAACCTACTGCATCCAGGCCAGCTATTGATAAGGACAGACAACACCACAGTCATGTGGTACATAAACAAACAGGGGGGAACTCATTCATACCCCCTGTGCAGGCAAGCCATGACCCTGTGGAACACAGCACTGGAATTACAAATTCAACTACAGGCACAATTCCTGCCAGGGAAGGAAAACACACTGGCAGACAACTTAAGCAGAAATATGACAGACCCACACAAATGGAAGTTGCATCCTCAAGTCTTCTCAAAGATAACTCAGGCATGGGGACAGCCAGACATAGATCTATTTGCTACCCACAGAAATTATCAGTTGGAAAAATTTTGTTCAAGGACCTATCATCCACAGGCCTGGAAAGTGGACGCACTCTCTTTCAATTGGACAACATTGACAGTCTATGCCTTCCCACCTCTTCCTCTACTGACCAAAGTTCTATTAAAAGCCAGAACAGAGAGGCCACAAATGATTCTCATTGGTCCAGACTGGCCACGACAGCACTGGTATCCTCTCCTAAAGAGCCTGACACACTCACCACCATGGATCCTACCTCTAGTTCCTCTTCTGTTGTCCCAGCACAACTACAAAACCCTTCACAGCCAGCTCAAAACCCTAAATCTAGCTGCATGGAGAATACCTTAATTTCCCAACAGACTCTCCTCTCCAAGGAGGTGCAGGATGTCATCTTGGAGGCCAGAAGACCCTCTACTAGAAAAGCCTACTCCGCCAAATGGAAACAATTTTGTTCCTGGAATCAAGAAAAGGTCCAGAATCCTTGGGTAATAAATATACCTCAAATTTTACAGTACCTAGCTGAGATGTTAAACAGTGGACTTTCCTTCTCCTCCATCAAGATCCACGCTTCAGCCATTTCTGCACAATACAATACAGATCCTCCCTTATTCTCACATCCTCTATTAAGGCAGTTCCTCAGAGGGGCAAAAAAATATAAACCCCCCACGGAAACCACCAGTCCCAGCTTGGGACTTCAACTTCGTATTGGAAAAGCTGACCCTGCGTCCCTTTGAGCCGGCTTCTTCAACAGAGCTACAATACTTGTCGTGGAAAACAACCTTCCTTCTGGCTATTACCTCAGCACGCAGGGTTTCGGAACTACAGGCCCTCATGGCTGTGCAACCATTCATCATTTTCCATCAGGACAGAGTTTTCTTACGAACCAACCCTACCTTCATGCCAAAGGTAGTATCCAGTGTAGCTATGAATCAGACTATTCATTTACCTACCTTTTATCCAAATCCACAGAACAAAGGGGAGAGGCTACTACATTCCTTGGACATTCACAGACAGCTTCGTTATTACTTGGACAGAACAAAGCCATTCAGGAAACTGAGCAACTCTTTGTGTCCTATGCTACAGGTGCTCAAGGAAAGGCTATTTCCAAACAGACAATTTCAAAATGGATAGCCCACTGCATACGCTTTTGTTATTCATTTCATGGAAAATCTGTGCCTGTATACATAAGATCCCACTCCACCAGGGCTACAGCTACCTCTGCAGCTTTCAGTTGGAGTTCAGTGCACACTTTCTCCAAGCACTATCACCTTCCACTATACTCAAAATCTAGAGCGGGCTTTGCCACAGCAGTCCTGCAGGGCATCTTCGCCCCTCCTAGTTCCACTTAGTGCCTACCACCCTTACTTAGCTTTGGGATTCTACCCATCTGTAATGACTGCAGCTGTATGCACAATGAACATAGTACAGTTTTGTACCTACCATAAATGTAGATGTTGGAGTGCTCATACAGCTGCAGTCCAGGTTACCCTCCCTCCATCCCCTCTTAGGACAGGCCTTATGACAAACACCTTTATCATACAACCTATTCGGGGTATTCTTTTATGGTGTATTTGCTTGCAACTACTGTTTTTGATTTATCTACATTGCATGTTTGCATTAATATTATGTTTTGCCTTCTTTCTGGGGGCACCTGACATCTGGGGCAAGAAAAACTGAAGAAAATGGCGTTGGCTGCCTCTTTTATACCCCTGCCGCACTGACGTCAGGAAAGAAGCAACGACAACCGACGCCAGACCTAGACTTTGGAATTCGGCCGACCGAGGACCCACCTGACGACAGGATAACCCGTCTGTAATGACTGCAGCTGTATGAGCACTCGAACATCTACATTTATGGTAGGTACAAAACTGTACTTTTCCCGCCTTTCCTGTAACTAGTCTAGTCCAGATAAAGATTTGCTGTATCCAAGACAGTTTGTAAGCTTCTGAGCGGTGCCAAAGTCTGCTCTTCAATTTTTCCCTTAGATCTGCTAGTTCTCTCCTCCCCTGCACTTTTACTAGCTTATTAGTCTAGCACATTACCAGACTTCTAGCAATTATTGTAGCACACAAAAGTGCTACCAATTCTAAACGTTCTACAAGGAAACAGCTTCAATACTTATTATTAATGCCCACCCCTCCAGGCATGTCTAAAGGTCAGTTCTCTGTGCTTTCTCTTATTAACCTGGTGAACTTGGACATCCTGAGGCAATGTAGAAACTGCCAATACTCAGACTTGTGGGAGATGCACTTATATATCCAAATTGGAAGCCACGCGCACTCAAGCCAAGACTGGAATAGCTGGTGAAGAGGAGAAGGTCAACACTTGCACCACACCACATGGAGCACATAGCCCTCCAGAACACACACCAGCACTGCCTTCACATAAAAATACAAACCACATACCCACCTTCGCTGAGGCTCTCAATAAAAAATCTACCCAAATAGGAGAGCCCTCCAAGGCAGAAACGCACTAGACCACCAAAACACAACACTAATCATGAGACACAACTCTCCTAAACAGTGTGCCACTCAGCCAAAGCCCCTAAGGCAAAACAAAATGCCCAACACACTTGTCATAGGTGACTCGATAGTGAGGCACACTGATATCCCACTCACTAGGGTGAATAAGGAGAAAGTAAAGGTCAGCTGCCAGTCAGGCACCAGGATCCACCACATAACGCACACACTCAGGTACACAACAGCAGGTACAAATATGACTCTGTTATTGTACATGTGGGTGTGAATGACGACTTGAGATGTACCTCCCTGGACTACATGAAAAAAGACATGGAGGAGCTCTTGGATTATGTAGCCTAGGCGATTATGAACCTAGCCCTGTGCAGCATCCTACCATCACCCAGAATGATACCACAGTACAAGCAGAAAATGATTGATTGATTTCAACAATAGGCTAAGTTTCTGGTGTCATTCTAAGGGGATCCAGTATCTGTCTGCCTGGGATGACATGATTGACAGATCTTGATTCTTTGCTAGAGATGGCCTGCATCTGTCACCCCTGGGTTTCCAGATACTGGCCAAGGCTCTTGCCACCCCTGTAGTGCCTTTTTTAGGCAGTGCTCCAAAGACGAAATTACCACTGTAACAGCTACAAACAAATGCAATCTGAGGATCATGCTGCTCAACCCTAGAAGTCCAAATCTCAAAATGCACTCGCTCGAAGCACTCCTTTAAATGGAGAACATTGATATTTGTGCTGTAACAGAGACCTGGTTCAAGGCAGCAGAAAGCACCCCTGCATTACCAGGCTATAACTCATTCCACACCTTTCGGCCCCAAAACTTGGACCGAAGCTCCAAAGGAGGTGGTGTTTCCATATTCATAAAGGATCTAAATGTGATGGTACAAAAAGCAGTGCAAAATAGTGTTGATTCTAAAGCTATAAAAAGTATTATTAGTAGAAATTGGAGTATTTTCAAAGCTAATAATGAAATTATTAAAAAGATAGGTACAGGGCAGGGCCCAGGTTTGTACAAAAGAGAGCTAAAAATTACAAAGATTTCTTTCAGAGTAAACTGAATAGAAAAATACAAGTCGAAGGTAAAAAAGGAATGAATAAGTGTTTCAACTGTAATATGTGCAATTATTGTATACTAACGCTAGTGAAATTGAAGTGGGAAACTATGTAGTCAGAATACCAGGAAGCTTTTCATGTAAGAGTAAAAATATAGTTTACTTATTAATGTGCATGGATTGTCATGCTTTTTATGTGGGAAGAACTACCAAGGAGCTCAACAGAAGAATTTATGAGCATAAGTATGCTATTGCCAATGGAGATGAAAATAATGCTGTGTGTAAACACCATAAAGAAAGTAAATGCAAAGTTAACTTTAAATGTTTAGTGTTAGAAACATTGAGTAACACCAAGAATATTAACATAGAGGAAGAACTGGGATGGTTAGAGTACTGTAGGCAAGTTAAATTAAATGCATGTTTTTTCCCTGGTCTCAGTAATAGAGAGGAATTTGTTATGTACTTAGAAAGAAAAGGGTTAAAACACTGACTTTTTTAGAATTTTTGTAGAAATTTTATTTCTCTTTAATCTAGCCTATTTTATCATGTGACCAGGTTTCTTAACTTAGATTAGGGCAGGGTTGGAGCTATCCCTATAGGACAGGTACAAGTCACCTCTCAGCAGCCTACAAGATATAGAGAGTAAAATAACAGGTCTTTCAGACTGTCCACATAAGTCATGGTATGGAGTCCCTATATTTTCTTAGTGAGAAACCTCTGAGGTCTCTTCAGCTGCTGCAGGTGTCTTGCCGGTAGATGCAAAAGGGTGCATTATATTCTGTTAGTGATCTGATGCGGGTCGGGTACAGTGGAGTTACAACATCCCTTAACCTGGATGCTATGCCCTTGCTCATGAGGTGCGCTACATAGAAGACTTGCCTTATCACTGTGGAAACATAGTGGTCAAAGTTAGACTATCGACTTGTGCTTCCAAGTCTCGCATTACTGGGTTGGAACTCTGGGTATGTTCAGTATTGTAATTTGTAGGGAATTTTGTTTTGCCAAAGGGAATAATAATACATTTTCTTGCATTTAGTTTTAGACTATGGCTTTGGCACCAGATATTTGTTTGTGTTAGCCCTTCTTGTAATATGTTGACATCACTGGGGGACTCGTTGATTGCTCCCAGTTTGCCATCATCACTTAACTTGGTAAGCCAAAGGCTGTATACTTTGGCCTGGACTTCTCAGACGTAGATGCCAAACAGTAAGGGGCCCAGCACAGACCACTGTGGTACTGGTGGAGGTGGAGTCACCACTTTTGACACTTTATGTTCTGTCGTGAGCCAATTGGCTACCCATCTAGTAACAAAGGTTAATCCCTATCTGGGAAGGTTTCTCAATAATGCTAGAGTGGGGAATTGTGTCAAAAGTCTTGGCAAGGTCGAGATAGGCTGCGTGCACTGTCCTTACCTTCGTCCATGGCTTTGGTGACATTCTTAAAGAGGTCTACCAGGTTTAATAAGCATGATCTACCCTTAACAAACTCAAACTAGGTTGGGTCCAGTGTTTGGAGGTCGCTTATGCCCTTATTAAGGTCCATGATAATAATTCTTTCCATGGCCTTGCAGATGAGGCTGGTTAGACTTAGGGGTCTGTAGTTGCCAGGGTCAGTTGATACCCCCCCCCTTTGTGCAGGGGGATTACAGTTGCTGTCCTCCATTCTGTAGGAATGTAGCAATTTCTTAAGCTATGATTAAAGAGAAAGCCAAGTGGGTCCGCTAGGTCTTGTTTTGAATTCTTTAGTAAACAACCTGGGATATTATCTGGTCCCACTGAGGCTGTATTTCTGGCCTTGCTGAGCGCAGAGATGGTGTTCTCTAGAGATATTAGGCAGAGGGCTAGTGTCAGTTATGATTTAGGATATGGTAGGTGGGGATGGAGGGGGTGAAGTTTGTGCTGAGTCTGCCAGCTAGCAGGTTGACGATGTCTTCAGGTGTAGTATGAGTGATCCCATCTACAGCCAGTTCTGCACATAGCTGGGCATTTCCTTTTAGACTTTTGACGTAGTTAAAGAATGCCTTATGATTATCCTGAGCTACAGATGCAATTTTAGTTTTGTAGTTTGCTGTAGAAGACTTTACAAGATTTCTAATTTTCTTGTTCAGACTTGGGAGGGAACTCTTTCTCTGCAGAGTGATATCCCTCTTCTTTTTGGACAACAGTTTCTTCCTCTTGTTATATAATCTGTTTATACTTGAAGTCCACCGTGGTGGATTGTTTTACATGAGTACCTGGTTTTGATCTGGTCAGGTACAGCAGAGTTGATGCAGCAGCTTAAGTGTTTGTACAGGGCATTTGCATGCATTTCTGCATAGTAATCACTGGATGTCTTGGATTGTGGGTGGTATGAAGCTTTTTATACCATTGCTTAGTATGCTGTAATTAGCTTTAGTGAAGTTTTTTATAAGTCTTGTTCCCATGAGGATGTCAGTTATAATAGTTACTTCAAAAGAGACTGATTTGTGGTCTGACATAACAGGGAGGGCATCACATACAGGGAAGTACAGTAACCTTTCCTTGTTGGTGAGTACTATGTCCAGAACATTAGAGCCCCTAATGGGGGTGCAGACAAGTCTGTTCCAGAGCATTTGTGCTAAAGTCCAGGAACCGCTGGGTGAGCGTGTTTTTGCTCATATATGTCCCCCAGTCTATGGAAGGATAGTTGAAAGCTCCCATTACTAAGGTATTGGGCTATATCGTGAGGAATTCCCTTAAACTGAGGTAGGTGGTGTGCTTATCTTGGTTCATGGTGGGAGAGCTGTAGCTAGCAATGATGTTGTATGGTACTTTCCTAATAGTTAATTGAACATGGAGTAATTCTAGAGTCTTATGCTGTTTGACAAAGCTTGAAGTGTATTTGGTTTTAATGGAGATGGACACACCTCTACTTTTGGTTCCTTCATGCTCATTTTGAGGTCTGAACGTGTGGAAGGCATAGTAACCTTGCACAGCCTGGGTGCTGTCAGCGGCCTTGAACCATGTCTTGGTAACTGTACAGACGTCAGCATACTCCAAGGTGAGTAGTGTTTCCAGGGTGTACAGGTTCATGTTTAAACTGCTAGCATTAAGCAGCATGACCTTAAGTTTATTCCAGCTATATTTTGTTACGTTGGAAAATTTGTTGTTTTGACATTGCCTAAACAAGGCACTATGGGGGGAGGCAAGGGCCTTTGCCAGTATCCGAAAGCCTAGCTGGGGACAGGTGCAGACCATCTTTAGCAAAGCAGTGAGGTTTGTCTACTGTATCCACCCAGGCTGACAAATACTGGATCCCCTGGACTGACGCCAGAAGCTGAGCCAATTGTTGAAGTCAATCATTTTTTGTTTATATTGTGTCATCATCCTGGGTGAGGGTGGGATAATGCTTAGGGCTAGTGACATACCTGTATGGGACACATAAGCAGAGAGTTCTGACATGTGTCTCTTCATATAATCCAGAGAGGTATTTCTCATGTTATGCAGTGCAACATGCACTAAGGCAGAGTCATAATGGTACATGTTGTTGAGTGACTTGAGTGCATCTATGATTTGTCAGATCCTGGCACCTGACAGGCAGTTGACCATGACCACCACCTTGTCCAGTCTGA
Source organism: Protopterus annectens (assembly GCF_019279795.1). Classification (NCBI taxonomy): domain Eukaryota; kingdom Metazoa; phylum Chordata; order Ceratodontiformes; family Protopteridae; genus Protopterus; species Protopterus annectens. The sequence goes on from NC_056745.1 coordinate 1,366,191,227, forward strand.
TGAGGGGGGCATCTGTGTCTCTCACTATGGAGTTGCCTATGACCAAGACATTTGATATGTTTTGCCTGAGGGGCTTGTTTGTTGAGACACTGTTGTGCGTATTGATATGTGTAGTGGTTTCTTTATGCTTACTGCTGAGTGTGTGTGGTGTGCATTTGGGAGATGTTCTTCGTGTTTCACTGTTGCAGTCATCACATTTGGGTTATCTGCCTGCAGGTAGCCCTCAGTTGGCCAGAATAGCAGAGTCTTTGGATTTCTGCATAGGATGCTGTCGCTTCTTCCATGACGTCTGGTCGTCAGGGGTATAAAACATGCAGCAGATGCCATTACATCAGCTTTTCTTGCCGAGCGGAGCCCGAAGCAGAAGCAGTTCGCAAGTGCCGGTCAGCCACCTCCTGAAATTTTCATTTTTCAAGTTTTAGACCTGAAGTCTTCTAAAAGATAAGTACCCCATTGGGGATCCTTTTTTCTTGCTCTAACCGATGTTAGAAAAAATTAATAATTGTCTTGCCTGTGGAAAGCAAATACCTCACAGAGATTTTCATTCTTACTGCATCACCTGTTTAGGCCCAGACCACGACATTCCTCACTGTTAGTTCTGTGCCCTGTTCAACGCCCGAAGTATTCGTCAGGCTATTTTTGTCTCTAAATTATTTCGCTCTTGTTCTCCATATTCCGAAATGGCTTCCATAAGCCATCCGACTATCGATCTTCCAAAAAAACGTAAGGATAAAGACAGAGATAGACTGCATAGGTCCAAAACTGCTGATGACACTTCCGTTAAGCTAGTCGCCAGTCCGCCGGTACTCACTGAGGCACTTTCGCAGCCCCTGATACCCACTTCTACAGGTTTGCAGGCCTCTACTGAGACCCATTCGGAGTCCAGTATGCCTTGAGATGCTTCTTTGACTATGGAATCTGCGGATGTCTCTACCTTGGATGGGTCCGGAGCCGCTGTGCAGGCACCAGCTTCTGAGGGTGTATTCAGGCCTTCTGATGTTCATATTAAACCGACTACTGTGTTTCAAACCAAAAATATCGAATTTCTCAGGCCCAGAGTTCGCACTACGCCTAGGAAACTGACGACCAAAGCGCATTCTCAGGGCCCCATGCCACAGAAACAAATGCTTAGAATGGCTGAAGACCTTATTACCTTAATTAGGGGAAGCCAGCCTTCCCCCTCTAAAAGACCAAGAACTGATTCTCCTCCTGATTCTTCAGATCATGAGTCCAATGACTCTGACCCTTCTGATTACCAGTACATAATTTTATCCATCTATGAGAATTCTGATGCAGAGGATTCCATTCCCTCTGCTTCCCCACCAGAGGATTTTTCTTTCGGTGAAACCCTGATACCCTCAGAGAGCATTTCCGCTGGGAGTGCAAGGACTACTCACAGTCCAAAAAGAGACTCAGGGAATTTTTAAACTTGCCTCAGCACAGGCCTCTAGCTATCCCTTTTGTTCTGGAAATTGTAGATGATGTCTTCATGGAATCAAGTCTTACCCCTGATACTTTGCCACCGCTCCCAGGAAACCTGACAGGTACTACCTGACTCTCACGAATTCTTATTTAAGAATCCTACTGCAGATCCAGAGACCATTTCCCAGGGACCTAAAGGCATTAAGGCTACTGCAGCCAAAAACCCTACCCCTTCAGACAGGGATACTAGGGCTTTGGACATATGGGGTAAGAAGGTATACACCTCTGCTACTCTTGCCATCAGGGCTTTAAATTGCCAGTTTCATATGTTAAAGTATCACCAACATATTATGGAACTAATTAAACAAAAAATTATGTTGATTCCTGATTGTGCAGAACATAAAGATTTACAAGAGTTCATGCATTCTGCTAACCAAGTTGGAAAACTTTGTAATGTGGTTTTAATGCCTTAGAAGCATCTTGCAGGGCTGCTGTCACTGGGTCTCTTCTTAGATGGTATGCTTGGCTTAAGGAACAAATCTTGCCAGTTCATGTCAAAGCAAAATTTCTAGATGCTCCATTAAACCAAGAACGTCTGTTTTGCACTAAATCAGAAGTTCTCAAAAAGATGGAGGAAAAAGCTAAATCTATGCAAACTGTTAAAGATTTCCTACAGGTACAGCCACCTAGATTCAGTAAGCATTGGCCTTCTAAAAACTGGTCTTTCCCAGTCCCTCCCAGACCTTCTCAGTCCAAACCCAGCGGCAGCAGACCACCAAGACTACAGTCTCAGGGTATGCACAGATTTCAACAATGGAGTGTTCCCACCTCAAAATCAGGGAGTAGTAAGCCACCATCCTATGGAAAAAGTTCACAATGACTTGTCCTTCACCCTTCCAAGCCTTGCATCCTTAGGAGGAAAACTAGCCCTGCATGCAAAAAACTGGGAGGACTTTACCCAGGACAGATGGGTCTCTAACATCGTATCCCAGGGATACAGATTCTACTTCCACTCACTGCCAACCCCAAGCGGATGTCCTAACCTTCCCCCAAACCAGTGGGCAGAGGCCCAAAAGCAAGTACTTTCTCTTCTCAGTGTCAAGGCTATTCAACCTGTCCCTGCAGAGCAAAGGGGACAAGGTTTTTACTCCAGACTGTTTCTGGTACCCAGAAAAGAAAACTCTTGGCGACCTATCCTGGATCTGTCTATTCTCAACACCTTTCTGGTGGTTCCAAGATTCAAAATGCTTACTCTCCAACAGCTGCTTCCTATGCTGGCCAAGGACTCCTGGCTAGCCACCCTAGACTTAAAAGAAGCTTATCTGTACATCCCCATAAGGGAATCTTGCAGAAAATATCTATGTTTCAGAGCAGGCTCTATGCACTACCAGATGTTCATCGTGTTTCACTGTTGCAGTCATTGCACTTGGGTTATCCTGCTGGCAGGTGACCCGCAGTCAGCCCGAGTTCCAAAGTCTTGGTCCGGCGTCGGTTGCTGTCGCCTCTTCCCTGAAGTCAGTGCGCCAGGGGTATAAAAGTTGCAACCGACGCCATTTTCTTCAGTCTTTCTTGCCGCACGGTGCCCGAAGCATAAGCAATTCACAAGTGCCGGTTGGCAGACTCCTGAGATTTTCAAAACTGAATTTCAGAACCGAACTCTTCAATAAAGCTAAGTACTCTGTTGGGGAAACTTTTTCTTGCTCCAGACCGATGTCAGTAAAAGTTAATAATTGTATTTCTTGTGGGAAGCAAATACCTTATAAGGACTTTCACTCTTACTGTATTGCTTGCCTAGGCCCTGACCATGACGTTACTAGTTGTCGGTTTTGTGCTAGATTCAATAAACGCACTATTAAACGTCGGTTTGATTTTGCTTTACATTATTTTGGACGAAGATTTAATTATATAATGCCGTCGGAACAACCGATGACCGGAATGTATAAAAAACGCAAAGACAAAGAAAAAGACAGGCATCTGAGGTCCAAAACCGAAGACGAAGCCTCTTCTAGGCCAGTCGCCGGTTCTCAGTGAGGCACTTTCGTAGCCCCTGACACCCGCTACCTCAGAGCCACAGGCCGTAACCGACAGCCACGTGGAGACACCAAGGCCTGTGGAAACTCAAGGTATTGGGCCTACGGAAACTATACCCTCAGATGGGTTAAGAAGGCACTGGCTTCTGAGGGTGTTTTCAGACCTTCACAGCTTACAATTAAGGCTACTACAGCAGCAAAGGCAAAGTCAAAAACACCATTAAATACAAGGAAACAAGTGCAGCATTCTCCAGAACAGTCATCCATGCCAAAGAAACAGATGGTTAAAATGGCCGAAGACCTTATTAATTTAATCAGGGGCTCCCATCCCCCTCCTGACAAAAGGCCTAGGCAAGACACTGATTATGATTCCTCTGATCAGGTTTCCATTTCCTCTGATTCTTCTTCTGATCAGGGCTATTCTCTCCCTCCCTATGAGGACTTTGATGCTGAAGAGTCCATTCCTTCAGCCTCACCACCTGAGGATTATTCTTTTGGGGAAACCCTGCACACCATGAGGGAGCATTTCCATTGGGAGAGCCAGGATTACTCAGAATCCAAGAAAAGGCTCAGAGATTTCCTTTTATTGCCCCAGCACAGGCCCCTGGCTATCCCCCCTGTGCTTGATATTGTAGATGATGTTTTTTCTGAATCCAGTCTGTCTCCTGATTCTTTACCCCCTGCACCAGTAAAGCCAGACAGGTACTACAGGGTCCCTGACTCTCATAAATTGCTTTACAAAAAACCCTTTGCAGACCCAGAAACAATTTCTCAGGGTCCTAAAGGGGTTAAGGCTTCCACTGCCAAAAATCCTGTCCCCTCAGATAGGGATTCCAGAGCTCTGGACATATGGGGGAAAAAGTTTACACTTCTGCTACTTTAGCTGTAAGAGCTTTAAACTGTCAGTTTCACATGCTTAAATATCAGCAGTACCTCATGTCATTGTTAAAGCAGAAAATGTTTACAAATATAGAAAGTCCTGACAGTAAAGAAATGCAGGATTTATTGCATGCAGTTGAACAAGTAGGAAAGCATACTCTGCAATGTGGTTTTGATTCATTAGAGGCTTCTTGTAGAGCCGCAGTTACAGGCTCTGTTATCCGAAGACATGCTTGGTTGAAAGAACAAAGTTTACCTAACCATGTTAAAGTAAAATTATTGGATGCTCCATTACAGCATGATACTTTGTTTGGTGTTAAGGCAGAAGAGGTGTTAAAGAAAATGGAGGATAAAGCAAAGTCAATGCAAACGGTGAAAGATTTCTTACAGGTTCAACCACCTAGATTTAGCAGAAACTGTCCTTCAAAAAATTGGTCCTTTCCAGTGTCAGACAGGCCACAAAGAGGCAGATACAGACGCCCAAGAGGCAGATCTCAGCCCCAAGGCTCCTACAGACCTGAACAATGGGGTGCTTCAACCCCCAAAGGAGGAGAAGACAAATCACAACCTTATAGGAAACAGTCACAATGACTTCCCTCTGCAAATGCCAAGCTCTTACCAGTTGACAGCACCCCTAGGGGGAAAGCTAGCACTTTTCTCAAAAAATTGGTACATGATCACCCAAAACCAATGGGTGCTGAATATTGTTTCCCGGGGGTACAGGTTCCACTTCCACATGCTTCCAAAACCAAAAGGTATGCCAAACCTGCCACAAAACCAATGGGCAGAGGCACAAAAACAGATTGCGGCTCTTATGGATATGGGAGCTATTCAAAAAGTTCCACAAGAAGAACAGGGACAAGGATTTTACTTGAGACTTTTCTTAGTACCCAGAAAGGACACAGCCTGGAGACCAGTACTGGACCTGTCAATCCTAAATACTTTCCTGGATGTTCCAAAATTCAAAATGTTAACACTACAACAACTTCTGCCCATGCTAGGCAAGGAGGCTTGGCTAGTTACTTTGGATCTCAAGGAGGCATACTTGCACGTCCCAATCAGATAATCGTGCAGAAGATACCTCAGATTTATAGCAGGCTCAATGCATTACCAATTCTCTGCACTGCCCTTTGGCTTATCTACTGCGCCCAGGGTCTTCACAAAATGCTTGGCACCAGTAATTCCATTTTGCAGACAAAAAGGAATTCAAATATATCCCTACTTGGACGACTGCCTTATTCAAGCAGAGAGCAAGGACATTCTTCTAAAGCACCTGGCATTTGTAAAAAGATTGCTAATTTGCCTAAGGTACACAGTAAACGAAAAGAAATCAAAACTAGTGCCCTCTCAAGAGATAATATTCCTGGGTGCAAGCTTAAATACAACTGCCCAGATGGCTTATCTCAATCCAGACAAACAAAGGCAACTGACTCATTACTTTCAAATGATGGCAACAAAGACCCAGCTCCCTGCAAGAAAAATTCTGCAGGCCCTGGGTTTCATGGCATCCTGCATTCTACTAATTTCATATGCAAAACTGCATATGAGGAAACTACAATGGTATCTAAAAAGTGTTTGGACTCAGCATTGTCACAGCCTGGAGACAGTCATAACCTTGATTCCCTGCCTACAACAAGAGTTTCCATGGTGGTCCCAGGCCTGTCACCACAACAAGGGACAGCCTTTCACCTTACCTACAGCCAGGCAGACAATAACAACGGATGCATCGGATTATGCCTCGGGAGCACATATGACAGGAAAATGTATTCAGGGCACGTGGCCCAAGGAACAAATGCATCTTCACATCAATCAAAAAGAGATGCTAGCTGTACAGAATGCCCTGACAGCCTTCAAGGACCTATTATATCCAGGACAACTATTAAAGACGGACAATACCACAGTTATGTGGTACATAAACAAGCAAGGGGCACACATTTCTACCCCTATGCAGACAAGCCACGACTTTGTGGAACACAGCACTGACCTACCAGGTACATCTGCAAGCACAATTCCTGCCAGGAACAAAAAATACACTGGCAGACGAACTAAGCAGAAATCTCATGGATCCTCATGAATGGAAGCTAAATCCACAAGTGTTCAACATGATAACAAGGAAATGGGGACGCCCAGACATAGATCTTTTTGCCTCCCCTCACAATTGCCAAATACAGAAATTTTGCACAAGGACTTATCACTCTCAAGCATGGAAAGTGGATGCTCTGTCATTCAGCTGGAAAGGCCTGACAGTCTATGCCTTCCCCCAATGCCTCTTCTCACCAAGGTGCTTCTAAAAGTCAGACAAGAGAGGCCAAAAATTATCCTGATTGCACCAGACTGGTCACGCTACCACTGGTACCCAATCCTAAAGAGTTTGTCCCAAGGCCCACCTTGGCCTCTACCTCAAATCCCTCATCTTCTGACACAACAAAACAATCAGATTCTGCACAGTCACCTCAGAACCTTAAACCTGGCAGCATGGCAGATAATGTAGCCACTCAGACTGCACCTCTCTAAAGCTGTTATGGATGTTATTTTGGAAGCCAGGAGGCCCAGCACTAGGAAATGTTATGCAGAAAAATGGAAGAGATTCTGTGCTTGTAACCAGGCACAAGGGCTAGAACCACTTGTCCCTAATATACCTCAGCAATACCTAACTGAGATGTTGGACAAAGGCCTATCTTTTTCATCCATTAAAATCCATGCCTCTGCCATTTCAGCTCATTACAATATGGATCTTCCTATTTTTTTACATCCTCTACTACGACAGTACCTCAGAGGGGCAAAAGAATATAAGACCTCCTAGGAGAGCACCAGTACCTACTTGGGACCTCAATTTTGTTTTAGAAAAACTAACACTTCCTCCATTTGAACCAGCCAGCACAGCTGATCTAAAGTTCTTGTCATGGAAAACTGCTCTGCTCCTAGCAATAACTTCAGCAAGAAGAGTCTCAGAGTTACAGGCATTGATGGCTGTGGAACCTTTCCTCATTTTTCATCAGGACAGGGTTTCTCTTAGAACAAACCCAACTTTCATGCCAAAAGTGGTCTCCAATGTGGCCTTAAACCAAACCATTCATTTACCTACTTTCTACCCAAATCCCCAGAATCGCTTTGGATATACACAAGCAGCTACGATTCTACTTGGACAAAACAAAAGCTTTCAGAAAAACTGAGCAACTGTTTGTAGCATATGCTGTAGGATCACAAGGAAAGCCTATTACAAAGCAGACAATCTCCAAATGGATAGGACATTGCATCTGCTTCTGTTATGCACAACATGGCAAATCTGTGCCTAAGGGCATTAGGCCTCATTCTACCAGAGCAGCAGCCACTTCAGCAGCTTTCCTCAGAGGAGTACCAACCAAAGACACATTAGAAGCTGCAACCTGGAGCTCAGTGCACACTTTCACCAAGCACTACCACTTACCTCTCTACTCCAAATCCAGAGCAGGCTTTGCCACGGCAGTTCTGCAGGGCTTGTTAGCCTCGCCAAATCCAATTTAGACCCAGCCAACCAACCTCAGCTTTGGGATTCTACCCAAGTGTAATGACTGCAACAGTGAAACACGATGAACATAGTACAGTTGTGTACTTACCATAAATGTAGATGTTAGAGTGTATTCACTGTTGAAGTCCAGGTTACCCACCCACCATCCTCCTTTTCTTTGCTGGGACCTTTCTGTACTTCTCAACTTTATACAACCTATGTGGTGTATTTGCTTGTAGATGAAGGAAATGTTTATAGTATTATGTGCATGTTTTTTTGGCATATTTTTATCTTTTCAGCCTTCCTATCTGGGGGCACCTGACATCTGGGGCAAGAAAAACTGAAGAAAATGGTGTCGGTTGCAACTTTTATACCCCTGGCGCACTGACGTCAGGGAAGAGGTGACAGCAACCGACGCCAGACCAAGACTTTGGAACTCTGGCTGACTGCGGGTCGCCTTCCAGCAGGATAACCCAAGTGTAATGACTGCAACAGTGAATACACTCGAACATCTACATTTATTGTAGGTACACAACTGTACTTTCTCTGCACTTCCCTTTGGCTTATCTACTGCGCCCAGGGTATTCACAAAATGCCTAGCTTCAGCCATTGTATATTGCAGGCAGAGAAAAATTCAAATTTACCCATACTTGGACGATTGCCTGATTCAGGCGGACAGTCAGGAATTGCTACTTCAGCACCTGACATTTGTAAAGAGACTTCTAACTTCACTGTGGTATACCATCATTGAAAAATAATCACATCTGGTACCCAGCCAAAAGATTGCATTCCTGGGAGCACAACTTCCCAGATGGCATTCCTCACTCCAGAAAAACAGATTTATTTGACAAACTACTTCAATCTACTGGTCACCCAAACCCAGCTATCTGCAAGAAAAATGCTGCAAGCCCTAGGGTTCATGGGCTTGCATTCTATTAATTCCATATGCAAGACTCTATGTGAGGAAACTTCAGTGGTACTTAAGTCTCTGGTGTCAATATTCTCAAGACCTGGAAACAATGATTCATATCATTCCTTGCCTAAGGACAGAGTTCCTTTGGTGGGCAAAGGCCTGCTACCACAACAAGGGATTCCCTTTCACTCAACCCCCCCCCCGCCACCCAAACCCTAACAACAGACGCATCAGTCTATGCATGGGGTGCTCACATGGCAGGAAAATGCATTCAAGGCAAATGGAGCCCAAAACAAATGCACCTGCATATCAATCAGAAAGAAATGTTAGCTGTACAGAATATGTTATTCTTCCAGGGCAACTATTGCTAGACAGACAACACCACAGTTATGTGGTACATGGGGGAACCCATTCCTACCCACTCTGCAGGTTAGCCATGGCTCTGTAGAACACAGCCTTGAGCAATCAAGTGCACCTGCAAGCTCAATTCCTGCCAGGCAAACTAAATTCACTGGCAGACAACTTGAGCAGAAATCTAATGGACTCACACGAGTGGAAACTAGAACCCAAATCATTCAAGCTTCTGATCCACAGGTGGGGGGCGCCAGAGGTGGACCTCTTTGCTTCCCCGCAGAACTGTCAATTGAGCAGATATTGCACCAGAACTCCCCACAGCCAAGCATGGAAAGTGAATGCCCTGTCCTTTACATGGGAAAATCTCTCAATCTATGCCTTTCCCCCTCTGCCCCTCCCCTCGAAGTTTCTACTAAAGATCAAACAAGACAAGCCAAGGACAATTCTGATTGCAATAGACTGGCCACACCAGCACTGGTACCCACTTTTGTGCAGTCTGACAGTAGTGCCACCATGGCATCTGTCTCAGATTCCTTCCCTGCTGTCCCAGCAGGAGCGCCAGATTTTGCATCATCAGCTGCAAACCCTGAACCTAGCAGCCTGGCTCATCCCTTGAACACTTCACCAGCAACCCTCAGTAAACAGGTGCTGGATGTCATCCTAGAGGCAAGGACGCCTAGTACTAGGAAATCCTATTTCGAAAAGTGGAAAGTATACTGTTCTTGGAGCCATTCTCAGGGAATGGACACAACTGTGCCCACCTTACCTCAAATCCTAAATTACCTAACAGAACTGCTCCACAAAGGCCTATCCTTCTCTTCAATTAAGATTCATGCCTCTGCCATCTCGGCTCATTACAATGCTGAGCCACCCCTCTTCTCTCACCCTCTGGTCAAACAGTTCCTAAGAGGAGCAAAAAATTTAAGACACCCCCCCCCCCCCCAGGAGAGTTTCCACTCCAGCCTGGGACCTTAACTTTGTAATGAAGCTCACACTTCCTCCCTTTGAACCTGCTGCTACAGCAGATTTAAAATTCCTCTCTTGGAAAACACCCTTACTTCTAGCCATCACTTCCCTTATGGCCGTGGAACCCTTCATTATCTTCCATGCGGACAGGATTTCCCTCAGGACTAACCCATCATTTATGCCCAAGGTGGTATCTAATGTGGCTTTAAACCAATCCATTAATTTGCCAACCTTTTCCCCCTAATCCTCAGAATAAAGGGGAAAGGATCCTGCACTCCCTGGCCATGCACAGGCAGCTTAGGTTCTACCTGGACAGGACTAAACCTTTCAGAAAATCTGACCAGCTGCTAGTCATCTTTGCTACAGGGCATAGGGCAAGGCCATTTAAAAGCAAACCATTTCTAAATGGATAGCACACTCCATCCATTTCTGATACAAACACCATGGAAAACCTACCCCACAGGGCATCAGAACTCATTCCACTAGGGCAACCTCAACCTCTACAGCATTTCTCAGGGGAGTCCCTACCAGGGATATCCTGGAAGCAGCAACCTGGAGTTGTGTACACACCTTCACCAAGCATTACCACTTACCTATCTTTTCTAAATCCAGAGCTGGATTTGCCACAGCAGTCTTACAAGGCCTGCTAGCCAGCCCTAATGCTTCTTGACTGCCTCCACCCTTCCTCAGCTTTGGGAATCAACCCAAGTGTGATGACTGCGACAATGAAACACGAAGAACATAGTACAGTTGTGTACACTTACCATAAATATAGATGTTAGAGTGTATTTGCTGTTGCAGTCCTGGTTACCCCTCCCTCCAGCCTCCTGACTTCTCTATACTTTCTACCTATCCTTTTTTTGGCCATATCTTATAACAAAGGTATTTCCTTTTTACTGGCAGTTTTCCACACCATGTACTTGCTCCTACTTTGGGGGCTCATGACATCTGGGGCAAGAAAAACTGATGCAATGGCGTCGGCTGCGTTTTATACCCCTGACGTCATGGAAGAAGCGACAGCATCCGACGCAGAAATCCCAAGACTGTGGTATTTGGGCCGACTGAGGGCTATCGGCAGGCAGATAACCCAAGTGTATTGATTGCAACAGTGAATACACTCGAACATCTACATTTATGGTAAGTGTACACAACTGTACTTTCTGTGTTCTTTTTGTAAGCTTTTAGTGAGTACCTCCACATATGTGGGTTTATGTGTTGGGACTTTATTTTGTGTGAGAGGTGAAGCCTTTGTGCTGACAGCCTGTTTGATGTCTTTTGTTTTTGTGAGAGAACTGATTCCAGTTCCACAGTGTATTTGCACCTCTTACATAGGGTGTTAGTTTGCTGTAAGAGTAAATGGTCGTCGGTATACATGAAGCAGTTGCCGCATTGCCTCAAGATGGCCACATCAATCGAGCTGGCAGGAGAAATGATGGGAAACTGCCCATCCATATTGGTAGGATTTTTCTGTATGTGGTATTTGGGAGGGAAGTAGGCTAGCTGGACTTGGTCACAAACAGCAACAAATGAAGCAGCAATTCAGTTAAATACAGTTAAACTACAGTGCTGTCTTAAAATGTACTTATTTTTCTTTTATTTTCAATGGATGCATTAGATTTCAATACAGATGCACTCCAGACCTCTGGCTAAAGTTACCAAACATTGAGCAGCTCTGGTAAACTGATTGCAAACCTGTGCTTATGTGAGGCTTGTATGCAGGCACATTTAAGCAGTTTTAACACAACTAGTAATGGGAAAGCCCCAAAATGAGCTTTTCTTCAGAAATCCCCAACTCCGATGGGTTCCGAGTTCCACACTTCTGCCATAAGGATGCAGGGAAGCCCTCTTAATGTAAGATGACTGGTCTAAGAGCACATTGACACCAAACAGCGCTGTGTACGGCAACTAAACACAAATTCTTCATGGGAAGGAGGAAGGGAGAGTCACCTAAAGATCAAAGTGAGAGTGTTTACTAGTATATTATTAGATAGCCTGCAGTGGTACCATCCTCTGCACAAACTGGCAGCTTTTCAAACAGCTGTGAACAGTGGGAGACTAGGGAGAACGTTTCCTGTAGGGGATTTTAAACTGGAGAGGTTTGCTTATATGCAAGCACAGGAAACTGCATTTGCACGAGGCTTTTATAACGTTAAACCCTCAGGGCAATCAGATAAAAATACAGTAAGCTATGGACCAGTAGTTCCCACCATGGATGGTTTGAATTTAACCAGAGTGCAAAAGAACCCTGCCAACGTAAAACAAACTGGCTTTGAGCTCAAGTGCAGTAATAAATGCTTTACAACCGAGGTAAGAATTCCTGCAATATCAGGAATCCTTGGAAAAAAGTTCACTAACCCTGAGAAATGTTCACAACACACAAAAACTTTGCAAAACTTAGAAATATTTTTGCAGGCTCACTCAGAACGAACAACCTAAAAACAGTACAGTAACAAACGGAGGGAATTTCTTTAACAAGTGCAGGCTGAAAAACAGTGATAAATTCAACAAAATAATTAAATGCAGCACAGAAGTGTTCAATATCACTGAAATAGTTAGAGCAAGGGCAAAAAAATATATACTCAGCTTTGTTGGTCCAGATGATTTTATAAGCATTCCAAGTCTTGTAGTCACAAGTGTCCAAGCCAGGCACAAGAAGCTCTGAATAAATGAGCACAATCACATAAAAATGTAACGTTAATTTGCTTGTAGCAGCAGTTCATGTCCCCCTTGCTCACTTTACCTTTTTGAGAATATTATTAAAAGCATTTTAAAACATACTAGCAGAAGCAAGACAATGTTCATCTTTTGGGGCTTTACATTTGATTAATTTTCCAGCAGGGTCTCTCAACATTGTTGCTTTCTCTCTTTGACTTCACCCAAATGATAACCCTCTCCTGCCAGACTAAACCAAAATACTAGAAATCATTCCCTCCTTGACCTACTTATTACCAGCATTCCTTACCATATCTCAGACGTATCCTGCTTTCCAAACACCTTCAGTCACCTCCTAGCTGTCCAAGACATCCTACTCTGCAGGACATGCTATAGCCCCCCTTCCCATCATAACTGAAATCAGACCTTTCAACAGACAGTTAAGTGATATCATCTTTGCTATAAGCAGAATAGACTGGTATCTTATTTGTCAAACTACCTAGTCTTTGCTTTGCAACTATTCAACACTCAAGAATGCCATAATGGATAAGAACGTCCTGTTACTTTAGGCATTACTTTAGTTGACGGTCATGTCCCCCGCTTGACAATAACTAAAAAAAAAATTCAAATAGGGACTAGACCTGACGCTAATGAACGGATGCCCTCTCAGTCTCAAGATGGCTCCCACATTTTCCAGTACTTAATTCACTCCTGAAAGTTACTAATTCAACAGTCGCATACACAGTTTTCCTCTCAAAACTTCAAGCCAGAATTGTGCAGCCTAAACTGTCTTAGAAGATTATGAAGAACATATCCTCCTTTTCCAATGCTGCATCAAGCAGTAACTGCAACAAAAGTAATTTAGCCATGCCGAATGATTTTAAAACCATATAATGACTCTAGTTAACTCTAACCCCCCCCAGCACAGCCCACTTCTGCTCCACAAACCCCTTTGCCCCACCTCATCTTCCTTTCAGCTGGATTAACTCCTCCTACTTCAGAGAAATCTCACCTAAAAATATCAAGAGTCCCTGAAAAACACAAACAAATACAATCCAGACCCCCAGCATCATATCCCAATCATTCTTAAAAATGTCTGCTAAACACCTTTCCAAACCACTTGCCCACATATTCAGTCACACATTCACCACAAGTAATGTACCAGCCTAATTCAAATACACTCTCATAATACCCGTTCCTTAGTATTTCTCCACTTTCTAGCCTGCATGACTACCATCCTGTTTGTCCTTTGTCCAGTGTCTAACATGTTTGAAAAAGTCCATTTATGAGCACCTTTGAAAATATGGCCTATGATTCGATCCTCAGTATGGCTTTATTGACAGCTAGAATACCTTAACAGTGATTTGTTCTCTCACAGACAATCTTCTTAGCTGTGGAAAATGGGTGGTTAACAGAGGAAGTCTTCATTGATCTGTGTAGAGCCTTTGAAAGAGTTCACTAGTTCATTCTTCACAAATTAAGTGTTGTAGGCTTTGAAGGTTTGTACTCTGGTTTAGGAATTAACTCACTTACAGAATCTCTGTAGTCCAAGCTTGGTGCTCTGCAAACTGTAGTCTGTTCTGAACTGGAGTCCCTCAATGGTCCATTTTTGGACCTTTGTTACTCTATTAGTGACAGTTCTACTACTGTCCCTTCAGGTGAAATATTACTTTATACAAACAGTATCACCTTGTACAGTGCTTGACCATCCTCCTTTTTCTGTCATCTCTACCTTTCAAAGAGCTTCACAACCATCCTTATTTAACTTAGCCAAATTAAACTTATTCTTAATATCAGTAAAACTTCCATGATGCTTTCCCACTCCCATCAGAAACTGAAAAATTGCATTCTCCCTGTTAATCACTACCTTGAGTAACCAACCAATAATCACAGTTGAACAATATAAGTACCTCTGCTTAATACTTGATGGACCTGTGGAAGTCTAAGGGTGAAAGTTTCTGAATGTTTACTTTCTGATTGAATTCTGTCCTTATCTGTCTTGTTTTATTTTTTAAAAAAGTTTTTGTTCCTTTATGTTGCTTTAAGATGGTGGTTTCACGTACTTTTTGAGAGAGACCTAATACTGTTAAAATGTAAAATGATTTACATTTGGCTGTACAAATAGTGGCTTAATTTTTCCACCAACCAAACCATCTCTGCCTATACAGATCTGGTACCTCCCCCCGCAGTGGTACTATTTAAGCCCAGTTGTCAATTTGGGATCAAACAAGACATTCATCCATTGTTGAATAAAGATTTGCTTAAGTCCTTAACTAGACTTTTTTTCCCTCAGGAATGAAGACTTTATTTTTGCTAAGTTAGCTGTGGCCAGGATCTGACATTCTGAACAGTTATCCTTAAGTGCTAATCTTTTACTTTGTCCCGTAGGTTGAGATACCAGATCAATCACTGACTTTTTTTTTTTTCAAAGCTAGAAAACACCTTACCAATTGCTCCTCTACCCTATGCATATAACACTTCTAAAATTCAAATGGCAATTTATGTTGTTGCTTCATTTGTCTTTTACTCCAAAGTGAACATCACTGTGTCACTCTGCAAAAGGCAAACTGGTTTCTGGTAACAGCCAGTTCCGCACTACTCCTGTCCATACTTAATTTAAAAATACTAAACAGTTCTGTCTACCCATCCCTAAGAAGTAAACTCCAAATAAAATCCTCCATTTGCTCTCTCAGAAGACCAGACAGTGACACACTAAATGTACTCTGTCCCCCTTTTAGCCATGCTACAGGTGAAAAGTTCATCATTAAAATTGTCCCTTCCAGTTGGATTCATATCCCCAGCAAATCTCTGGCAACTTGCCAAGTACTCACAGTTAAGGAATGAAGTAATAATTCAGTTAATTTATGCTTAACAGGTGGACCTACTTTACAGGCAAAAGGTAATCGCCACCACCCAGATCTCCTCCTCCTTCCTGTTTCTGTATTAACTCTTAAGCCTTAACTTCTAAAGATTTTTGTTACATGACCGAGGGGGTTCCCTGTATTGTAAATATGAAAGTTTAACTTAAAAGTCTTCATCCTGCAGTAGTAATACACCAGCACCTTCTGCTCTTATCAATTAATGATTGTACCCACTCTACTAATCACTAGCTCTTTCTTCTTATCATAACTTTTTCAGTCTTCAACTCTCACACCATGCTTCTGTTCTGTTTCCCAACTCCATTTTTGCTCCCTTAGGGACTTCTCTGTGTAGATATTAGTGCATTTACACGTATCCTTGATACTGTAATTGGTTTTAAATAGTGAGACAGTGAAATTATACGAATACTGTATAATCTAATTTGTGCACTAGTGCGATCTTTGCAGAATTTTATATGAATCTTATAACTTTTGTACCCGAGTTGTCGCTGGAAGGGGTCATAGAACCTCACCCCAAGTCAACAAATTATTAAATAAGGATGTCCTAGAGAGCATACAGTGCCACAGATGCTTTTATCTAAACAGTGTTTTCTGATAAGAAGATACATAAGCAAAATGTAACATAAGGAAGTGATTATTGTTTTCAAAAATGAATGCATGTAGGTAAATGTTTTGGGCTTTAAGCTGAGTGCGCAAATGTGACTCAGGGATGCATGTAGCAGGAACATGGTAATTTTAGCAGCAAGAAATTTTACCAGAAGTCAGGGATTACACAGAGTCCTTTGAATGTTGCAGAATGTATGAAACCTGGCAATTTGGATGGAGCTAGCTGCCTTTTGCATTCTTTTTATCCACTCTTGTGGTTGCCACACCTGTACTGGTTACTTATTCCATAGGCTGGGAATATGTTGAGTTAGGGGCCTATCCCTCCAGCAAGTGTTGTTGGGTGTAGATTTAGGTCACTAGTACTGGTGGCCACTAGTTTTGCAAAGAAATAGGTGGTCAAATAACATCCAGTCTTCCTAGGCTCAAATAGTGAGACAGGAGTCACCTCAGAGCAGCTGGTTTTCTACTGAGTATAAGCAGTGTTGTACTAATCTGTGGGAAGAGTTGCAGGATTACTGACCTTTAACTTGGATTAATACATAACAAGGGAAGCATTGTATTTGATGATTGGTCTGATAAGGGAAGAATACATTGGTAAAATGATGTATTTGGATTGTTAAAATAATCCTTTGGAAATAAACCAGACCAGATAGAAGGATTTTCTGACTATGGTAGAAGCATGTTGGTGGAATGAGAGAGTTGTCCACATAAGTACCCAGGTCTCTTATGACTGTATGTGTTTGAAGAGGAGTACAATTTATAACATATGAGATGGAAACAGCTTTTTTGCTGAGCTCTACTCTGCTGCACTTTTTTGCATTTAACTTGATCATTTTCAGTATACTAGATGTGTCAATATTCTATCCCTTTGATTATACCCATTCTATATTGTAATCACTTGTAGTTATACTACTGATGTGAAGTTGTTTAATCTTGCCTTCATTCTTACTAACGGGTTCATAGCTGAACATCAGCTCCAATTCGGCCAAATAGCAAAGCTCGAGGCCAAGCCCTATCCCACAATGCACCACTACATTTCCTAGATCTTGTTTGCCTCTGCAACTGATTGGATGTTCTTTACAGCTCTTGGCCGTTTATTGAATAGATAAGTGTGAATTTTGAAAAATATTCTTCCTTTTTTCTCTCTATTATAGTGGTTTAGATAGTAGTACTGAAAGTGCTGGTTTGTTGTCCATTTGGACTTGTATCTAGTTAGATAAGTTATCTTTCTTAGTGTGTTAAGATACTTGGACGTGGCCCTGTTTTTTTAGTTAAGGTCGTTGGCCTTTTGTGATAGTACTAGCTCTATCCCAGCCTGGTTAGACTTGCTGCAGTTTTTTGCACCTTTTACTTAAGCAAGTTAGGCTTTTGGCCATTTTCTTGGCCGTGTTTGTTTTCAGATTTGAGGCTTTTGCTACTACTGTTAGCCGGTTAGGCTCTTTTTGTAGTATTGCTGCCGTATAATAACTCGTTTTGCCCATAGGCAGATATATATATTGTTCATGGATTTATTTGGATATGACTGTCATTTGGATAGAATGTCAGAGAAGGCTAAATCGGGATTTAAACAGTGTCCCAAATGCAATCAAAAAATGTCAATAACAGATGGTCATTCCACATGTGTACTGTCTAGGGGAGGTACACTTGCAGGAGGTTTGCTCCATTTGCCATGGCTTTAGCTCCAGGGTTTTAGCCGAGAGAAAGCGTAAGTTTGGTTGAAAGGGGCTTGATTAAAACAGCCTTCCATTTGGATTTGGATTCTGCTTACAGTCTGCCAAAACCATCTTCTCCTGCATCGTCATCTGGTTCAGTACCGAAGTCAACTAAGAAGGCTACGGTCTCGGTTCCACTGCCATCGGAACTGACCATTCAGGTTGCTGGTAGGAGCTGGTCCCCAGTTTTGGAACCGGTGTCTTCTACCTTGAGGTCCCTGATTCTGGGGTCACTGGCTCTGTTGGTGGTATCCTCTCAGGCTTCTAGACTATCCAATTCAGATGTGAACCGAGTGGTGCGGTGACTTCTACAGGACCTGGCATTTGCAAAAATTCTGTTGGTTTCAACACTTGCAGCTTCGGAACCGACAAAGTCCTCTCCTGTTGTTGTTGCTCCTCCTCCGACTCGCACCAAGACTTCCGAGCCGGAGGAGGCCAGTCAGTCGTTGGTGGAGCCATCGGTGCCGACACTCACTTCTGAGATGTCTGTACCGAGCACCCTGATATCCTCTGCTCTGGCAATGGAATCTGGGAGCTGACACTCTACTGTCGGCTCCGAGGGGGAGTCGAACTGATACGTTGGTTCCGACTGTTCCTCTTGAGGCGTCGGCATGGATGAGTTCGGCTCCTACCTCAGGCTCAGAGCCGGCGGTTCTGGTGTGGGAGGAGTTCATGGTGTCTTAGGACCCGGGTGCTTCCTTGCATAGGAGCCATGGGGCCTTCGATGCCATGCGGAGGGCTTTGTCCCCCAGGACTTCCACAACCTCTGATATGGCCACCTCCTCCCAAAAGGCACCTGCTTCTTCTCCGCTACCACAGGTTCACCGTAAGCGTAGGGACCAAGAGCCTCAGGATGCCCCCTTGGGGGAACCCTGCTCTTCTGAGACTTTCCCAGAGATTCCCACTGAGGAGGTCCCTCAGAAGAGGCTATGTAAGAGGAGACATCTAGATTTCCCTCAGGAATCCATCACATCGGACACCAATGTGGAGGAATCTGAAGGGTCCCCAAGGTCCCCCTCTGAGGATATTTCCTTCAGGGATATCCTTGAGAGAGGGGGGACTGGCAGCCCCAAAACCCTATCGAGGATGAATCAGTGCTCCTGAAGGCTTTTGGGTCCTGACCCTCCACCTCTTGGGTGTCTCCGCCCTTTGATGAGTTAATGGATCTTTTATCTCGAAAGGCCTGGGAGTCACCAGATTCTATGGAGCCTGTTGATAGAAGGCCAAACAAGTACATAGCACCCCATGACAAGGCCTTTTTGTCTAGACCCATACCTGCTGATGCCATGGTGGTGGCAGGGGCAGCCACTAAAAAGGAGATGTCGGAGACTTCTATGTCTGTTCATTCTCCTAATAGAGAGTTTAAGATAAAGGACAGATTTGGGAAGCGCATGTTCAGTTCTACGACCTTTGCACTTCGGTCATTGAACTACCTGACCCACTTCACATGTCTGCAAATAAATCTCCTCAAGGAGCTTGGAGATTCTCTCCAGGGTGCAGTAGCTGACTCAGTGATGTCTCAGCTTGCTACCCTCAATTCCATTGTAAACTCGTCAATGCGCCTCTTGTCTTACACAGCTGATGGAACGAGTAGGGCTGCGGGTACAGGAATTGCTGTGCAGAGACATTCCTGGATGCGCTTATGTTCTTTTGGGGAACCCTTTAAGTCGTCGTTTGAGAGTGCCCCTTTCGATAGTTCATCCTTATTTGGACCAAAAGTAAGAAACCCTCACCAGATGTGATAAAGACGGAAAGACTCTATCTGCCATTGGAGTCCGTTTTTCTACCCCTCACCAAGGAACCAAGGCTCATGTGAAGTTTTATACGTGAGCCTTGGTTACATCATCGTGTATCTGTGTTGAGGAGGGACAGCCTTTATTGGAGCTCTATGTGGCAAGATTGAAATTATAAACTCTGCCAGGCATTACAGCAGAGAGGAGATTTGTTAAATCAGCCTTGCAGACTGGAGAAGAATACTATAGGCTAGTGAGAAAGTCAGGAAAAGAGAAGAATTATAGAAAAAAATAGCAGAAAGACAAACAGTAAGTAGAGTCTAATACATGTTTTTTCTTAGACCACTCCATTGCTGTGTATTGCTATTGCACCAAACTGCTATTATAGGGATTAATTGGTTTCTGAAAAAATAGTGTGGAAAGCATCTGCTAAAATACATAAAATAAAATAACATTCGTAGTACAACAGACAGGGCTTCTCAGCATTAAACATAACCCAGCTGGACAGAAATACATGTAAAACTTGTGTTGTGTGTAAATACAGCACTGGTACTGTATTGCCCCATCCCTTTCCTTGGTCATTTCTCAACCAGACGGTACACCTGATTGGAGCTGGAAAGAGTTTGAAGGGAGTGCGGTGTAAAAGCTGCATGAATGCGCTTTTTCGCATGATATATTTTCATTATGTATCTGTCAGTTTGTGTGTACATGTGGGCTACTGAAGATTTGAGGTGGTACTTTACTGGATGATGTAGAGTTAGGAGTTCTGAAACCTGTTGTTTCATTTCCTTGCTTTTGTTGATATAAAGGTGAACTGTGATGTGAATTCATTACACATCATTCTATGTCTGTCTTTGCGATGTACCTAAAACTTACACTTTTTGTGTAGTTGTACATCTTGTTTATATATGTGTGTGCAAACATTTTAATATGGAGAGCAATGCATTCATGAAATAACTTTAACCACCTAGCTTTGTTGGAGTGGAAAAGGGAAAATGATATATTTGATGTGTGTGTTTTATTTAAAAAGTTTTATTAATGTTGCTGTGTACGTGTAAACTTTTGCATGTTTTGCATATGTCAATTATTGCAAAAGATTACTAAACCTGCAGTCTGTGATTTACCTTCTTTAAAAAGTATGATTTAATCTGAAGTAGTAATGTGCAAAGTGAATAAAAAAAGGTCATGGTCTTTTTAGCTTTTTATGACTGCATCAGGAATTCATGTAAGAAAACAGCTGGACACTAATGATTAAGGATGATTACAAAGCAGAAACTGATTATGCAGGAGTGTTAGATGACTATTTTCTGTAGTTAGATTTAATTTTGTACATGTTAAGACTTCCATTACTGTAATTTATCTTTGATGCGACATTTGTCCTGAAATTTGTAGTGGTTGAATTCCAACATAGAAGTTTAATAAACAGGTTAAACAGTGTTTGATGAGGGTCCCATGGCAATAGCCTTGGTAACAGTTTCCCTGGCAACTAGTAAGTACAATGTAGTTAAGAGTGCACAATTAGGAAAATGTAAGGTTGCTTATGGGTTACTACCGCATGGTCATTGCTGTAACTCACATCTTCAATGTCTTTAAAAGTAACATTGT